>NW_026056087.1:0-850 GCF_023758025.1 Alternaria triticimaculans
AAAGCTACTAGACTCTAGAATTATTTTAGCTTTGCTAGACGTTTTCGTCTAGCGCTAAATATTCGCTAGGCACCTAAGCCTAGCTAGCGTTGCCCTTATTTGCTAGACAGGTGCGCTAAAGCTACTAGACGCAGCAGCGCAGCCTTGCTAATTTTTGCAGGCGCGCGCATAAGCTACCTCTACTAAAAACCTTAACACTACGCGCCTATGCGCCTACTATTACAAGATTTTTTACTACGCCTAAACAGCGCGTAGCGCCTCCTCTTTAGTTACTATAAGCTAGGCCTACTTCTTAACTAATAGAGAGGGTATCTATTCTAATTTTAACTAAGCTAGCAGCAGGCTTACGCTTAATAGCTCGTAACAACAAGGCTACTTAACTACTTACACAACCTAGCTAGACAACTAAGTTGTCTACAAAGAATTTAATTCTGCGCACTATACAATTACAATACGCTAGCAAACAGCTCTAATTTCTATAGAACTACTAACGCTAGCCTAGTAAGGTTCTAGGCTAAAGGCCTATTCGTATCTAACTAGTGTAGGTAGAAATTACTCTATTCTAGCATAGATTCTAACTTAGAGGCGTTTAGCTATAATCTAGTAGATAGTAGCTTTACAGTAATACCTAGTTAGATAGCTGCAAAAACTAATTATCTAAAACTGCAGTTTCTCTTGTACTAAGCAGTATTACTATTAGAGCAAGGTTATTAGTAGAGTAAAACTAACCTATCTTACAATAGTCTAAACCTAGCTTACATTCTCTATTAGTAGGTAAATAATCTAACGCTTACTAAATTCTACTTTAGTATAATAGAAAGAGCTTAGGGGTTAGGGGGTTAGGGGGGGT
>NW_026056088.1:0-847 GCF_023758025.1 Alternaria triticimaculans
AGAGTTATATAATAGAGTAGTTATATAATAATTAATATATAGATACACTATATTTTCTAACTTTAAAAAAATATAAGATATATAATATATAGAATAATTAATCTACTAGTCTAAACTATAAAAGTATTATCTTAGTCTAAGTAGTATTACACTATACTAATATAGAAAGCTTTTTAGTAGCAGCTCTTTATTCTATATCTTTCTTTTCTATACTAGTAGTAAATATAAATATTTTTATATTATACTTTAATATAAAGATATTAGTTTATAGATATATTATTAAATTAGTAAAAGATATTACTTTTAAATACTAATATTTTTTTTCTTAAGATATTAGTTTACTAATAAATTACTAGATAAATGTTACTAGTATAGTATACTAAATACTATATAATAGTAGTAGTATAGAATAGTATAATTAGATAGTACTAAACTATAGAGTTTATAAGTATTAGTACTTAGTAGTACTTTATAGTAGTATTTAGTAAAGGTATATTATAGTAGTATTTAGTAATAGTATATTATAGTAGTATTTAGTAATAGTATATTATAGTAGTATTTAGTAATAGTATATTATACTAGTATATAGTTATAGTATATAGAAATACCTTTTAGTAATAGTATATAATAGTAAAATAAAGTAGTTTAATAGCTGTACTTTTATATTTTAGTATAATAGATAGTAAGATAAAATTATAGAATAGAATAGTAAAAGAAAGTAGTTTACTAGATTAGAAAAATAAGAAGTAGAGTTAATAGATAGAGTAAATAACTAAGAAAATAAAGAAAAAGAATAGATATAGTAGAGAAACTAGTTATTTACTATTCTTAAAAGTTTTAGAAAGAA
>NW_026056089.1:0-831 GCF_023758025.1 Alternaria triticimaculans
GTCTAGTAGCTTTGGTAGAGTCTAGTAGCTTTGGCAGAGTCTAGTAGCTTTGGCAAGATTTTGAATTGTGGCCGAAATAATCCAGAGTCTAGTAGCTTTGGTAGAGTCTAGTAGCTTTGGCAGAGTCTAGTAGCTTTGGCAGATTTCGAATTTCGGCCAAGTCAAAATCGAGAGTCTAGTAGCTTTGGCAGAGTCTAGTAGCTTTGGCAAAGTCTAGTAGCTTTGGCAGATTTTGAATTTCGGCCAAGTTAAAATCGAGAGTCTAGTAGCTTTAGCAGAGTCTAGTAGCTTTGGCAAAGTCTAGTAGCTTTAGCAGATTTTAAATTTCGGCTAAGTTAAAATCGAGAGTCTAGTAGCTTTAGCAGAGTCTAGTAGCTTTAGCAAAGTCTAGTAGCTTTAGCAGATTTTAAATTTTAGCTAAGTTAAAATTAAGAGTCTAGTAGCTTTAGCAGAGTCTAGTAGCTTTAGCAAAGTCTAGTAGCTTTAGTAGATTTTAAATTTTAGCTAAGTTAAAATTAAGAGTCTAGTAGCTTTAGTAAAGTCTAGTAGCTTTAGTAGATTTTAAATTTTAGCTAAGTTAAATTTAAGAGTCTAGTAGCTTTAGTAGAGTTTAGTAGCTTTAGTAAAGTCTAGTAGCTTTAGTAAAGTCTAGTAGCTTTTATAGAGTCTAGTAGCTTTAGTAAAATAAAAATAAATCTTAAGTCTAGTAGCTTTAGTAAAATAAAAATAAATTTAAAGTCTAGTAGCTTTAGTTAAATATAAATAAATTAAAAGTTTCTTAGCTTTTCTATAGTTAAAAATAATCTAAAGTCTAGTAGCTTAAAAATATAT
>NW_026056090.1:0-820 GCF_023758025.1 Alternaria triticimaculans
CTACTGGCAGGGCTTTTTTACACCTTTTCACCCTGTTCAGACGCCACAATTTTTCTTCAGGATGTGACGGCGGCTTCTCAGGATGCACCAAAAAGTTGCCACTTTGACAACCGGGAAATTTATCGGGTTATTTACACCACAGGCGAGACGGCTATAAGATGCATCTAAAATACATCTTTAAATGAGAGGCCGCTTTTATGCTTGATGCACACACTATCGCCACGGTTAAATCGACCCTGCCTGCCATCGCCGCCTGTGGTCCTGCGCTTACCGCACACTTCTATGACCGCATGCTGTCGCACCATCCTGAACTCAAAAATGTTTTCAATATGAACAACCAGCGCAATGGCGATCAGCGTGAAGCGCTGTTCAACGCCATTTGCGCCTATGGCGCGAATCTGGAGAACCTGGCCGTGCTGCTGCCTGCGGTGGAAAAGATTGCACAGAAACATACCAGCCTGAATATTCAGCCTGCGCAATACGCCATCGTCGGTGAAAATCTGCTGGCAACCATTAAAGAGCTGCTGAATCCGGGTGAAGAGGCGCTGGCAGCCTGGGGCCGGGCCTATGGCGTACTGGCAGATGTGTTCATTAATCGCGAAGAGGAGATTTATCAGGCGACTGAGCAGCAAACCGGTGGATGGCGCGGCACTCGTGCGTTTCGCATCAGTGCTATTGAGCAGCAGAGCGAGGTGATTAAAAGCTTTACCTTCAGTCCGGCAGATGGCGGCCCGGTAGCGGCCTTTAAACCGGGTCAGTATCTGACGGTGCATCTGCAGCCCGCCAGTTTCGAACATCACCAGATTCGTCAGTACTCGCT
>NW_026056091.1:0-799 GCF_023758025.1 Alternaria triticimaculans
TTTATAATTGCATTCTCTGGATTAGAACTAGGTATTGCATTTATACAATCACAAGTTTTTGTAGTGTTATCTTGTTCATATATTAAAGATGCATTAGAATTACATTAAAGGTATATTACCTTATTTTTTTAGACGTAATTTCGGATATTCCTTGTTCTATTTGTAATGGGGCAAATTGTAAGGGTAAAGTCTTTTGTGGCGATACTACCTGTATATGTATAAGAACTGTGTAACCCTTTAACTCTAGATTGTTAGTAATATAATTGTTTTGTATTATTAACATGATATCAAAAGTAATTACCTTACCAGATAGTTTAATATGTCCCAGTATATATTGATTTATAAAGGTGGATAATTACAATTGTATATCTACAAAAAAAAGGGGTGTGTTGCATAGGGCTATGCATTTTGATTGCAGATCATAAATTTAAGGTTCAACTCCTTCACATCCCTAGGTTACACCTATCCGTATTATATTTTTATAAAACAAACTCTTTTATCCTCCCCCGCAAGCTTGCGGGGGAGGATAAAATAAATAAAAAACAATGTAGTATTTGAACTCACCTATACAAAATTTTTCAGATTAATTTAAAGGAAATAGTTACTTCCTCTCTAATTTTTGTTCGGATATTTATAAATTACCCTGTAAAAAAAAAAAGTAACCGTAAGCTTGCGGGGGGGACTAGATATCTTTATAACATTCTTTAATAGCCTTTATAGCTCAATGGTAGAGCGGAATACTGTTAATATTCTGATAAATGTTCGATTCATTTTAAAGGCTTCTCATTTGCCTTTACAA
>NW_026056092.1:0-782 GCF_023758025.1 Alternaria triticimaculans
TAGTAGCTTTAGTAAAATAAAAATAAATTTAAAGTCTAGTAGCTTTAGTTAAATATAAATAAATTAAAAGTTTCTTAGCTTTTCTATAGTTAAAAATAATCTAAAGTCTAGTAGCTTAAAAATATATTAGTAATAGTAAGAAAATACTTTTTATAAAACTTTTATTTTATTTAATTTTCTACTATTTATTATATTAATTTTTCTTTTATATCTAGTATACTTATTATATCTATTATTTTTATTATATTTTTTTTTATATCTATTTATTTTATTATATTTATTTTATTTATAAATTTTATTATACTTTTTATTTTAATAATTTTTATTATATTTATTTTATATTTTTATTATTATTTTATTTATTTTATTTATTTTATTAACTTTTTTATTACTATTTTTTATTTTATTTATACTTTATATTTTTATTATATTTTTAAATACTACTTTAATATACTTACTTTACTTTTTATTATTACTAGTATTATATTATTATATTAAATATAACTATTTAGAAAACTACTTAATATTTAGAATTAAAGTTTACTATATATACTATTTTTTATTTTAATTTTTTATAAACTATTTATATTTTATTTATTTTATAGTAACTTATTTACTTTAGTACTATTTTATTTTATTTATTTTTATTTACTATTATTATTTATAGTTTTTTTATTATTAAATCTTACTATATAGTTACTATATTTTACTTTTTAAGCTACTAGACTTTTACTTTATTTTATAAAGCTACTAAACTTTTACTTTATTTTATAAAGCTACTA
>NW_026056093.1:0-772 GCF_023758025.1 Alternaria triticimaculans
AGTTTACTAGATTAGAAAAATAAGAAGTAGAGTTAATAGATAGAGTAAATAACTAAGAAAATAAAGAAAAAGAATAGATATAGTAGAGAAACTAGTTATTTACTATTCTTAAAAGTTTTAGAAAGAATATACTTCTATTAGTAAGTATTTAGAAGTTATATCTCTTTTATTATAAAACTCTAAATATTTACCTAATTACTATTATAATTAAATATATTATTTATAAGTTATAAAACATAAAAATATTCTTGTTATAAAGCTCTAAAGCTAAATTCTAGTAGTACACTACTTAATTATAGAGATTTAATACTTATTAATATAATAAAATTAAAATACTTTATAAGATAGTTATATTAACTTATAAGTTATAGAATATTATAAAGTACTTTATTAACACTCTAGAGTTTTATATAAAAACGCTATTCTTACTTAGTAATAATAGAAAATTCTATAGAGTAAAGTTTAAATATAGTATTATTAAGTATTATAATAGAGTATAGTATATAAGATAAGTACTTAGAAGTAATATAACTAAATAGTTTAATAAAGAAGTATTATTAGAACTAAAGTTAATATCTAGTAATAAGAATAGTATTAGAAGATAGTCTTACAAAGTAGTATTCTAGAGTAATATAAGGTATATATATTTTAAAGTAATTTTAGATAGTAGAGTTATAAGTTAGTATTTTACTATAGCATTAAATAGTTCTATAGCATAGTAGTAAGATAAAATATAGTAATATCTTCTATTTAAAAGTAGCATAGAATATTA
>NW_026056094.1:0-744 GCF_023758025.1 Alternaria triticimaculans
AAGCTTCTTTGCGTTATAATTAAAGATCTCTTAGATCTATCTCTAATTATTTCTACGCCTAGAAATTCTTTAATTTCTTCTAAATTAGTTATTTCTAATTTAGAAGTTCTAGTTAAATTCTTATATACCTTATTAACTAGATTTATATTTTTAGCAAATACTAATATATTATCTATATGTGTAGCTAATATAATAGGTTTAGTATTATATATAAAAATACTATTATCTATATTTAAAACTTTAAAATCTAGTTATTCTAGAATTTTAGTTAAAAATAATTGCTACTACTTAGAAGCTTGTTTTAGACTGTATAAAGCTTTATTTAATCTATAAACTAAATTATTAAAGTCTTTATTTAAAATAGCTTTATTAATAAAGTTTATTAAACTTTTATCTGTAATATCTTTTAAAGTCTTTTTTAAGATATATTTTTCTAGGCCTCTAGGTAATTGTATATAAATATTATTATTATCTATTTCTGCATTAAGAAAAGCTTGTTTAATATTCTAAGTATAGATTTCCTAATCTAAATAGTAGAAAATAGCTAATAATAGCTTAATAATACTAGGCTTACTAGTAGAAGCAAAGGTTTCTTTATAATTAATATTATATTTTTATAGAAAGCCTTTAGCTACCTATCTAGCTTTATATTTTTTAATAGTATTATCTAAGTTTAATTTCTTAGAAAGAACCTATCTACCTTTAATAATATTAATATTATTAGGTTTATTAGTTATATTCTAA
>NW_026056095.1:0-744 GCF_023758025.1 Alternaria triticimaculans
GGCGGCGACGATTGCCGCACGCGAACCCTGCACGCGCTGCGCAGTAACGACGAAAGTCGTGACGATGTGTTGCGACAGTTCGTCCGGCTGGCCAGCCAGGCACTCGGTATACCCGGCAGCTTTATCTCCGTACTGGATGATGAGATGCAGCATGTTAAGGCTGCGCAAAATTTCACACTCACTCAATCCTCCCGGCAGGACTCGCTCTGCCGGCATGCAGTGGACAGTGACAGCACCGTGGTAGTACCCGATACGTTGCTGGATACCCGCTTTGCTGAGCATCCGCTGATTGTTGGCGCGCCTTTTATCCGCTTTTATGCCGGCGTACCGCTTAAAAGCAGCACAGGTCTGATACTGGGTACGCTGTGCGTGACTGACACCGCGCCTCATCCCTTTAATGCGGATCAGGTCGCCATGCTAAAGATGCTGGCGGCACTGGTGATGTCATTTCTTGAGGCCTGGTACTCGGCTGGCTTTGCCGACCCGGTAACCGGTCTGCCCAACCGCCAGCGTCTGATTCGCGACCTGCAGTTTCTTGCCGCCTCCGGTGACACCACGCCACGGCGGCTGGTGCTGATTGACTGTATCGATATGCCGCGCGCCTACGAGCTTGCGCGCTCAATGGGCATGGGACCGGTTGAAAGCCTGTTGAAAGATGTGGCGACACTGCTGCCGCTGCGCCTGAGGCCTGCGCCAGGAGAGATGCTCTACACCGTAGCCACCGGGCGCTTTGCCCTGCTGACA
>NW_026056096.1:0-743 GCF_023758025.1 Alternaria triticimaculans
ATTTATTCTTAATTAAATTAGAATATTTCTTAAAATAATTAGATTCTAAATATTCTTTCTTTTTATAATAATTACAAGTCTTAATATTATTATTAGACTTATTATTATTATTTTTCTTAGTAGTAGATATAGACATTTCTATATCTTTGTTATTACTACTTTTAATAGAATTTCTTTTATTATTATTATTATTACTAGTATTATAATTATTACTAGTAGAATAATTATAACTAAGAGAATTATTCTTATTATTAGAAGTAGAATTTTTATTCTTAATAGAATTAACTCTTCTACTTTCGTCTAATAATTACGATATAATAGTATCTAAATCTATACTATTATTATCTATTCTAATAGTTTATATAATTATAGTTACTATATATTTATAATCTTTATTAAGATTATTTAATAGCAAAGCTATAAGAAATTTATTAGGTAAACTAATTTCTTTAGCTTCTAAGCTATTAGCTAGGCGTTTAAAATTATTAATATATAATTCTAAATTGCCTTTATAAGAATTAATAGTAGTATTAATTAGTTCTTTACTAATTAAAAATTTGCTACTAAATTCTTTAGCTTTGTATAGATTTTTTAGCATTTGCTATAATAAATAAAAATTACTAATATATCTAACTTATAATAAAGGTCTATCTTCTAAAGCTAATTTAATAAAACTAGTAGCTTTAATAGCTTTATCTTATAATAGAACTCTAGTAGCTTTGCTTAAACTAGATAAATTATAT